>NW_027272296.1:15000-23603 GCF_040938485.1 Diadema antillarum | reverse complement strand
GTCTCTTTCGGAGACTCCAGAAGTAAAATAGAAAGATTAAATGAGAACTAACCTGTTTGAAATTTGATCTTCATTTTACGAGGGAGTTGTAGGAAGAGAATACATTCCTTCCTCTCCCTCCCAAAGTTTTCAAACTTGAGGCTAAGTTCTCCATAATCTTTCAAATATCCAGCAGCCACATTTGATGCTTCGAAAAATGACTGCTCGTGCGCAAAGCGGGTCTCTCAATGTATTCTCTTCCTGAAACTCCCTCATAAAATAAAGATCAAATTTCAAACAGGTAAGTTCTCATTTAGTCTTTCTATTTAGTTATATATTTCATGGCCAAGCTTGTCCTTTTTACGCCAAAGTGACAACTGTAAAATGTAATTGAAAGTTTAAGAGTTCTTCTAAAAATCACCAGAACATCCAACACTTTTTCCTCACTATCTTGGCATCAGGCATTGATCAGAGCAAAAGGCTGGCAAAAAGGGCAGCAGCCAGTGCAATGTTGGAAGTACTGCAGAAATTACCAGTTGACGTCAACCCAGGCCTCATAAACAAGAAGCAGAAGGTGAGCGCAAGGAGAAATTCCAAATAAATTTACTGACTGCCTTTGTCATTCACTCTTTCCATGTTGGTCAAGTCTGTACATTGCAGCTGCTCAATGGGATTTTGAAAAAAAAAAGATAATGGCCTGTAGGGTTGTAACTATATTTATACCCCCGCCACACTTAGTGTGAAGGAGGTGTATAGGAATCACCATGATGTTGGTCGGGCGGTCGGGCGGGCGATCGGGTGGTCGGTCGGTCTGTTGCAAAATCTTGCGTCGCAAACTCCTTCTACAGTTTTGAAGCAATTTAAATGAAACTTAGGGTAAATGACGATATTGAGGTATAGATGTGCAAGACATGTTTTTTGTGTTTGTCAGACAATGCGTTGCCATGGAAACCACAATTTTACCAAAACCTTGTGGAGGGAACTACTTCCATAGTATTTAAGCAATCAATTTCAAAATTGGTATCTATGATGATTTATAGGTGTAGTTATGCAAGACACTCTTTGTATTTGTACTTGACAAAGCGTTGCCATGGTAACCACATGTTTTCTTCGAAATCCTGTGGAGTGAACAACGTCCACAGTTTTGAAGCGATTGAAATCCAATTTGGTAGGCATTATGGCCTTGAGGCATAGATGTGGAACACATAATTTTTGTGTTTGTCAGACAAAGCATTGCTATGGTAACCATAATTTTACCAAAATCTTGTGGATTGAATAACTTCCACATCATTCAAGCAATTAAGGTCAAATTTAGTATGTATGATGATCGGGAGGTGAAGTTATGCAAGATAACAATGTGTAAGTTATTTAAATATTTGAAAAAAAGCATAAAAAACACAGATAAGTGTTTAAATTGTTTGTATCAAAGAAATGTTTTTGTGTTGAAGTAATAACTTTGTAATTCATTTATCCTCTGTAAAATTATATTGCTTCGAGAAATCAATAAATTCTATCATTTGAAAAAAAAAAGATAACAATGTGTTGATATAAGAAAAATGTGTTGCCATGGTAACCACTCATTTTTGTATCAAATTGAACCATTTAATCTGTGAAGGTGAAATTTGGTGTGTATGCGTATGATGCTCTTTAAGTGTAGTTTTGCAAAATGTCCTTTGTATTCGTATCGGACAATGTGTTGCCATGGTAACCGCATGTTTTTTTTTTTTTGAAATCCTGTGGAGTGAACTTCTTCCACAGTTTACAAGCAATTGAAACCAAATTTGGTAGGCATTATGGCCCTGAGGTATAGATGTGGAACACATAATTTTTGTGTTTGTCACACAAACCGTTGCCATGGTAACCACAATTTTACCAAAACCTTGCAGATCGAATAACTTTTTCATCATTCAAGCAATTAAAGTCAAATTTAGTATGTATCATGATGTAGAAGTGTAGCTTTGCAAGACACCAATGTGTTAGTACAAGGAAAATGTGTTGCCATCGTAATCACTCATTTTTGTATCGAAATAAATCATTCAAGCTATGAAGGTCAAATTTGGTGCCTGTATAATGTGTAGTTATGCAAAATGTCCCTTGTGTCTGTATCAGACAATGAGTTGCCATGGTAACCACACTTTTTACCCAAACCTTGTGGAACCAACTGTTACCATAGCACTCAAGCAACTGTGGTCACATTTTGTTTGTATGATTGCCATCATGACATCACATACTATAAAGCGACACTAGGGACGAGGGTATTAATCACCTTCAGTGATAATTCTAGTTTATCACATTGTATCTGCAATGGTTATCACATGTGTGATTCCCAATTACATATCAATCAATTAATTGTCCCTCCCCAGAAATGAATGGGTGCACTTAGATTTATGATGTATCTTATACTTCCTTTTACTTTAAATAACTAGCAATATACCAGAAAAAAGAAAGAGTAGGTGATTAAAATGTATGCTGCCACATTAGGCCAAGAGGCCCACAGAAGACAAACTAAAGGGCCTCTGTCTGTGTACACAAGTTGGTCAGTATTTGCAAGGTCTTCAAACATAATATACTTTCTCTGTGGAGGAGTTCTCTTGGCTGCGCAGAGATACTGTAAGGGTCAGGTTCAAGACAGTAAGAATTTTGAAATCTTGTTATTGTGTACAATGAATTGGTATGAATTTGATTTAACATCATTACATTTTGTACAGGAATAAATCAAGATGAGATATTGCTATTGGCTAATGTCATGGTTTGGCACAATATTCAAAAGTGAGTTTGGCATACACCAAGGGATGCATGTGTTAAGTGATCAAGATTTTTTTTTTTTTTCAGGCAAACATCTTTATTTAGACAGTTGGTGTTAACTGTTTTTAAGCCTTTTTGCGTGGACAAGGTGCACATGTCAGGCCCTTTACCACATTCCAGGCGACTTCCCCCAATGCTCAATGCTTAATATCATAGCATAGTATGCAGGCCAGGGCTAGGGAATTGCAACTTGCGATGCCGAACATTGCAGTGCCTCTACCGCACCCATGCTGCAAAACTTGAGCCCAAAACCTTCTTTGCTTTCTGTCAAATGATTGCATTGGCAGATGTCATTTTCAAAGCATAATTTTTCTTTGTCTTTTGCTTTCTTTGCTCGTAGCAAAAGCGTCCAAAGCTTCCCTCCCAGAGCCGACTGTTTATCAAGAATCTACCTCAAGCTGACGGTCCATTTATTGGCAGTCTCAGGGTGAACCCACTCCAGTTTCCAGGTGAACACAGTCAGATGTTTGTTTGTTTCTTTGTTTGTTTCTTTGCTTGTTTACTAGAATGTTTGTGGGTTTGATCCAGTTTGTTTAATTGGTTTAGGTTCGGTTGCATGCGCATATTTACTTAATTATTGTTGATCACATTCCGTATTTAGATATAGTATGCAAATGTACAATATATACCAATGGAAACATATTAAGCGTGAAACATATTACTGTGCAACTCACATTCCACTTGAGTATACAAAAAGAAAAGTACCTTGTGTTTGTTACTTTTTGTATCAACTAAAGATAAAAGTTAAGAAATTAAAATAAAAAAGAACAACTACACATTTCACACAAACGCACACACACGTATACACAAGCATATGTTTCAACTCATGCATTCCACTAAAACAGTACAGTCCCATAGATGCACCAGCAAAGTGGTCACTTCTTGAACCAAGGTATGACTATTGAAGCTATTTCAAATGATTTTGTTGTTGTTGTTCAAATCATGAATAGTGTTGGTAAGTGTTAAGCAGTAAGAGGTTTCTTAAATGATAGCTTGTCATTCCAAATATGGATCTTCAGGCCAAAGGTAGACTCTAAAGAGCCAAGGTGTTAGTATGAGAATAAGCTTTCTCTATCCACTGATATATACTGGGTGATCTAAGGTTGCTGCTCCCTCTTTCTGCCAGATCCCACCTACTCCCAGATGCTTCAGGACCTGGCCGGGGAGCAGCACTTCAAAGTGGATTACGTGCCCATGGAGGAGCAGACCAAGGCTGGCCACTACCAGTGCTTCGTCCGCCTCCAGACCGCGCCCGTCACTGTCTGCTTCGCCAACGGCCTCTCGCGCAACGACGCCATGGAGACGGCCTCCCACAATGCACTGCAGTACCTGAAGGTCATGGCCCTGCGGGCGGCCGTGCCCAAGCCCATGGAAGCCAACGGACAGATGCGGGTGAAACTCGAGCCGCATTGATTCAGGGCCTGCCATTGTTGCATGTGATGTAATGGACATTTCGGTTCTGTTTTTTTTTTTTTCAAAGAGTTTTATTCTCTTGCAGTATCAAGGATAGAATAGGTGATGTGGAACTCGAAGGAGTCGGCATGTCATTTGATACGATCCAGAATCCCATGGCTGCATCACGCTGAAATTTTGTGCCTCGTCACTGGCATGACTACAGTCTTGGTGTACCTCATTATGTAACAAAAACCCCAGTTTACCCTTTTAATTATGGACACAGCGTCAATAGACCCGTTGATGAGGATGAAGATGATGTGCACATATTTTCATGAAGACGTTTATATTGCCATCTGTAGCACATTCATTTTTCATGCATTGCAGATTTATAGACAGGAAAAATAGAGGAATTTTAAAAAATAGTCCCCATATACTGTATGTATGTTGAACTGTTATATTTTGTCATTTTGTTGCAGGGCCCCCTAGGATAACAGTGTATAAACCACTGATGGGGCTACCCTGGGTAAAGAAAACTGAATAAATAAATAAATAAATAACAAAACAGAACTAAAAGTGAAGGTGATTACCCAGCCCTTGCCCTTGACCAGTTATGAACAGGGCAAGCAGTAATAGAAATATTTCTAGAAGTGTGAACAGAAGGAATAGAGGAGGATCATATACTTTGTATTCACAGAGTTCATGTATTAATTCCTTTTCTCTCTCTTTTTTTGTTGTTAAAAATTCAATACATTGTCCACTTGTTACAGAGTGTAGATGCTTATGTTATGTTCAATCATAAAAGCAGTGTAAAAATTCAGTCCTTAAGGCCAGACTACTCCATGAGAGCTGTATTCTTTGACTCTCTTTTTTTGCCAGGGACTTTGGACAGTATACAGGATGCTGGGCTAATCGGCACTCGAAAGCACATCAAGGGTCAATATCTCTCTTTGTGTGTTTACATACCTGTTGAAGTGTGTTTTCTGTGGGCATTCTTGCCACATGGTTTGTAGAGTAACGTGGTAATCAATGATGTTAAATTTTTTTTTTTTCGGGGGAGGGGGTGGATAGAGTATTTTTAGATATCATTGTCAGGAATCATGTGAAAAACAACATGTTTTTGTACTTGCAAACTTCTACTATACTGTATATACATGTATATGCAGAGTGGTGCCTGTGAACATTTGATGAAAAAACTACTGATGCGTTGCTTAACGTTTCCTTTTGTATTCAGGGATATTGTGCAGTCATACTCTAGTAGGTCCTACAGAGTTTTATTCTACACACTGAAGTACTACTGTATGGAAAGTATGAAGACAGCATTGCTTACCAATAGCCATCTTTTTGATTGTACACCAAAGGCCATTCTGAGTTTGTCCAGGTTACAAAACACATTGCTCAAAGATTCAGGGTGATGCATGCATGCTGGCCGCTGAAATGAAGAGAAGTCAAGTTGTCGGCGGATAGAGGACTAAGATAAAATGGATTTTACATGCACTGGGGATGAACTTCTTTAGACTAGATGATTATCCCCATACCTTCCGTACCAGTTCTACTTCATGGGGTATTGACATCGTAATCAGATCAATTCAACAGCACTGTATAATTCATCTGCTAGTCCAAAGACAATTAACTTGCCGTAAACATGGTTTGATCTATTCTCTCTCTCCGTTCTTCTTTTTTTGGTTCCCTGTATTCCCAATCCATTTAGCGAGTATATATATATATTTTTTTTTTTCAAATCAGGACTTCCAACAATTTCGCAAGTGGTTAAATTTGCAATTGTGGAGCACAACAGTTACCATGCACCTTGATCACATATTGTGTACTGCGTACCAGTACATGTAAGCATTTGTGTTGGGATTAGGGTTAATATCTTCGCGTGCTATTGAATTAATTAATAGCACATGATTTTTGCAAAATTTGCAAAATACATGTACATTTCTATATGGCATAATATATAGTATCTTAACTCTCATCTGAACTCCCACGCGTAAAAAAATCTAAGGTAACGGGAGATGGGTGACCTCACCATTTTGGGGGCAAAGAGTTACCTCTGACAAGTCTGCCTCTAACCAGTCTGACCTTGACCAGTCTGCCCTGACCAGTCTACCCTTGACCCGTTGTTCTTGTTTTCTTTTGTGGACATGGTGATCTATTGGCAAGCCTTATGTGTATGTGGTTCTGTCTACCAGTATGCAAACAAGTAGTACATTATTGATTCATACATTTTTTGCTAGTTGTCTGAAGGTGTTCAAAACCC
This sequence comes from Diadema antillarum, assembly GCF_040938485.1. NCBI lineage: Eukaryota > Metazoa > Echinodermata > Echinoidea > Diadematoida > Diadematidae > Diadema > Diadema antillarum. The sequence continues at coordinate 17,164 of NW_027272296.1, read as the reverse complement.
TTAGGTACTGTCTGAGCTTTTTCGAGCCATAAAGATTAGGGGAGGGGGGATGATTATTGCCCTCCCCATCTCAGAAATGCAATGCCCAATGGTCTTGAAAATTTGCATGCTGATAATTGTCATATGCTGAATCTGATGACATGATTTATTTTCATTAAATTAACATAATTTTTTAATAATTAGTGAATCATTAAATGCATTCTATATCATCAATTATTAGGGAGTTTCTAAGCTTGTATAAAGTTGTCATAATTTCAACTAAATAAGTTTGAAAATATATGGAAAATGTGTAATGATTAAGAATAATTTTTTCCAAATGAGAAATGAACCATGTCCTATGTATCTTTATGTGTAGAGCAAACTTGCATATACTGTTCATGTACAAATATACTACTTGTGAATTATTGCAAAAAAATGAAATCTACAGTATCCTAAAATGAAAATGTAAGTAAAATAATATTTTTACTGGACCCATCGGCACTACTGTATCTTCTACTGTCTTCTATTACCCCGGATATTGTAAAAATTAATAGTATATTTTGTGCAAATTTATATGAATATTTGTAAATTTTTGCTTATTTGGAAATTTCTGTGCAAAAAAAAAAAGGAGAAGACGAATCAACCATTTAGAAATGTGAGAAAAAGCAAAGAAATCCTTTGCAACACTCATCAAACATTTTCAAAATTCACTCCTTACATAATCATGTGCATCAAATTCACTTAGACCTATCAAATCTTCATAAATGGCACCAGTTGTTTTGTATTTCAACTATTGTTTAGGTTTTTAAATATTTTTTGTTGTTCAGTGACGTTTATAAAGAGTGTCTGGCCAACTTGGTTTTCGGCTTATGAGTTATGAAGCCTGGGATTGGTCGAAACAGGTCCCATGATCTTTGTGGAGCCATGTCGGTACCAAAGTGCGCTCATACACAGTGCCCATTATTCACTACCCCTTATTTGGTTTGCTTTCATTATTACAGTTGTACGTACGTGTGTGAGCATACACGCTAACCCTCTAACGTGTAATACGCTGGGCAACGACATGGCGTCCAATTTAGCAGTTGTCAAGGCTCTCTTTATATACGGTACTGGTCAGTTTGCCCTGTAAGTCTCATAACCATGTGGAAACATGAAACAGTCATATGAATCAACTATTAACACTCTATTTCCCCCACTCGCAACTAAAAGACTCCATCACTTTTACGTCCTTATGTTTGTATTGTTTTTGTTTGTGTTTTTAATTGTTTTATACTCCTTATGTATCTCATAGTTTCCAAACTGTGACCAGTTTTTAACAGAACTATATAGAAGCATGCAGCAAGTGCCAGATCATTCCCTGGGTAAGATCCATGAAGAAATGCAAGCTACTGTGTATTGACAGTTTGAACACTGTGTATACAGCATTGAGCAGTTTTAATGACGTGCACATACTAATTGACATACATGTACCACACCCCATATTTCCATATTTCTGAGATGGACAAATGTGGTATCAAAATGTTCACAAGAATTTAGGAGAAAAAAATCACAAAGCGAGAATCCAAAATTCCCGGCGGCCGCGATTCAGTCACCAAAAATATAGAGATGGCAGCCCCAACCCCCTCTGCATTTAGGGTTGTTATATGTGCAAATTATCAGAAAACTGAGAAGTTACCCACATTCTTTACTCTTTGTATATTTAGTTTGTAATAGTCAAAAGTTGGAACTTTTTTTCATTCACTATTTCGAATTGTAAATGCAGTTGAGCTGTCAATAAAAGGTTAATTATTTTACTCTCTCTCTCTCCTAATGCACTGAAAATAAGCAGTGGGTAGGGAAAAAGGGAAAGTGATAGACAAGTAGACTCAGGTGATGATTATACTGGCATGCTTCATATTTGGGATGACTGAATGACTGGTTCATTCACTTTTTGATATGCAGTGTATGCTATTTGCCAGTATTTGCTATTCAGATTCAGAACATATTCAGCAGAGAGTGACATGTATTTTTAGCAAGTTGTTGTCTCTTATTCTTTGTGCAGTCTGCTATCATAGGCATGGTTATGTAGAATATTACAATGTGATTGCCAAACACATCTTTTGATACTTTTGTCCAAATTGTTACTTCCAGTGAAATCCACCTAATATCTAAGTTACTTTATGTATTGAGAAGAGTGATGTCAAAC
>NW_027272296.1:0-10000 GCF_040938485.1 Diadema antillarum | reverse complement strand
TTATCAAAATGAATCTGAACATAATGTCATACATTCTATTGAAGGTTTTAGGGACCTGCATTTTCTCTCCCTCCCTTTCTACCTCTCTCTCTGTCTGTCTCTCTCTCTCTCCCTCTCTGTTATAACGCACTTTGGTTTAACAAGCTGAGTTTTCATATCCCCCTCTTTTCGTTCTGATTTCCTAGACATCGGCTGGTTCTCCATGCTTGCCTCTTCTCTCCTTTTCACCTACTGCCTCACTCTCCAAAAGTCGCCGTACTATGGGGTCACCAGTCTTCTTCGTCACCTCGTAGTGGCCGCTGTCTCGAGAATGAGGGGAAAGTCCCTGATGAGCGCTTTGCTGAAGTCCTGGAAGAGGCCACGGGAATATCAGGAGCAGGTGCTGCTGAGAATCCTGGCAGCGAACGGCCGCACTTCCTACGGGAAGGATCACCGTCTTCACCAGATGACGTCCTCGCTCGAGTTCCGACAGCAGCATCCGTTGACGACCTACGAGCACTATCGTTCTTACGTCGAGCGGGCCATGGAGGGCGAAAAGAACGTCATCACGGGGCAAGAGCCGGCGAGCTTCTGCAAGACCTCCGGGACGACCGGTTCGTCAAAGTTCTACCCTTACCGGGACCGCCTCGCCAACGTGTCGAACTTGTGGTCCAAAGTGGACGAGGTGGTCTACCGTAACTTCCCGAAATTCGGTCTGGTGCAGAAACACTTTCTCCACCTCACCGCCCCGACTGTCTCCAAGGCAAAGTGCGGAACTGAGTTGGTGTCGATGTTGACGCTTTCGCCCAAGGAAGAGTACAAGTTGGTACGCTATACGACGCCACCTGCTGGCTACCGCATAAGCGCCCTGAAGGAGTCGCACTACATCCATCTCCTGTTCGCGCTGCGGGAACCAAATCTTGGAGTGCTGAAGGTGATCTTCCTCCACTTCTTGGAGAGCATGATGCGACAGCTGGAGCACTTGTGGTGGGAAGACCTCGTCTACGACATCGAACACGGTAGCATCAACGAGGCTATGCAGCTCGACGCCGCCGTCAGGGCTGCACTCGTTCGAGAGCTTGGAGGAGGTGACCCCGAGAGAGCGCGACAGCTGAGGGCGGAGTTTGACAAGGGCTTTGTGGGAATCATTGCGCGGGTATGGCCTAATCTGAGAGCCATTATTTCCGCAGACTCCACAAAGGTGTGGCCGGAATTCAAACAAACATATGGAAAAGGTGAGCAAACCGGATCGTCATCCTTAATAATCCTCTGGGAAGGATTATGAACATAATTATTTACATTCTTTCGCAAAAGCATAATACTCGGTGTTATTTTTTTTTTTCAGAACTATTCAGGGAAATGATGAACAGAAGGCGTGACCGAGCCTATTTCCACGTTGGCCTGAATTGGCCTGAATCTTTTTTCGGTTTTTTTTTATGTGTTTTGCTTTTCGTTTTATGAATTCCTTTCTTTATTCCTTTTTACTAATCGGAAGGATTTTTTTTTTTTTGAGGACGAACAGATTATTATCAGAGATGAAGTTTCTGTTTATTGGATATCACGAGGACACAAACGAACAAACACACAAATTCGTTTGTCAAAGCCCCGAGTCCTATAAATGCCTCGGACGCAATAACAAGCCTGGACAACAACAACAACAACAACAACAACAACAACAACAACAACAACAACCACAACAACAATGTCCTTTTCAAGGCTAAATAAATCTGTTTGGGCCCTGTTGCATAGAGCTGTTCGTAAAGTTACGCACGACCTGACGAACGACTTAGATATGTCAAGCCAAGTGGGTTGCCTAATCATTGTTAATTTCAATAGCTTAAGTTGAAATTTGCAAATGATCATGATTATTTTTGTGTGTTAATACGCGTTTTTAGTTGAAGTGTATTTTTGCCCCAGTGTCGATGAAATATTGACATACAGTCGTACTTTTTTTAAGACGTAAGGGGAGAAGATGGGAGCACATATCGACACTTCATATTCCAGTCGTTCGTAAAGTCATGCGTAACTTTACGAACAGTTTTATGAAACAGGGCGCCTTGTCTTTCTCTGTTAATAGGCACTTCATTTCTTCCATTTGCATACGGCGCCACGGAGGCATTCATGGCACTGGCGTGCTGGCCGCTGGAGGAGCGTCCAGGGTACACCTTCCTCACCAGCGAGATCTTTTTCGAGTTTATTAAGCTGCAGGATGTGTAAGTGCAGGCACTATTACAGACGCCGGGAAGTTTAGCATGGGGTTGCCATGACAACTGCGATTATAATGTGACAATGCGAACTTTGCAGAAAAATTGAGTTGTCTGTACGCATCGAGTGAAACATGTAAAAAGAACGTAATGTCCCTTTTTCGAGTGGGCCGCACCGGATGGCACTGTACCGTCAATGTTGTATACTAGTATGCATAATGATTCTATGATAATGATGATAGGATATTCGTAATTACATTAATAAGGATGATGCTGACAATATCGACTAATTATTGCAATTACTCTTATGATTGTCAGTCTTATTGTTTTCATTGTTGGTGTAACTTCTTTAAAATGTCATCGTTAATAACTGTATATCATCCCAGCACAAGTAAACAAGGCACGGTAACACCTAGAACCGCACCCATTATGCGAACCCATTATCCATGTTTACTTTGTTGTATTTTTCTTCTTTTGCCTTCTTTTCTCTATGTCTTCCTATAGTGATCAGTGTCAGCCCAAAACCTACCTGGTCGACGAGCTGGAGATCGGGGAAAGGTATGAAGTCGTGGTCACCCAGTTTGACGGCCTGTATCGATACAGACTCGGCGATATCATCCGCATCGTCGATTACCATGACAACTGTCCGATGATGGAATTTTTATACCGGTTAGTATCAACTTCAATTTTTCTCGCGTAAATTGAGATACTCCAGTACCTTAAAAAAAAAGACCTAATATGTGATAAGTGATATCTTTCTCAGTAAACTTATCTATGCGCGTTGTGTCAAAACCTATTTATTCTTTTAAATTTCAGAGTAATGTACCATCCCATCCCTGTTATCAGCAAGAATCAATTCGCGAAATAGTATATGGTCAATAATGAGCCGGTACAAAGACTTTCGCCGAGTGCAAAATCTTGTTCCATTGCACGACTATAAAGAGTAAAGATATTTCAAATTTGTATTTTATATGGAACGTCAGACGATACCTGAATAAAGTAATGACAACCAATGTATGTGGATAACTCGTATTTGTTTATAGGTCTTGAGATGTCCATCGCGAAAAAAAAAGTATCAAAACCACACGGTTGTAAACTAGATCACATTTTCCTATATAAGAGGCATGTTCAAACTCAATCCGTTGCTGTTTGAAGTACAACTGTAGCCACGGTTCACATTCAAAGGAAATTATAGCAAGTTTAGATACTCGTCGTCCAAATGCTACAACACCACCCCCCCCCCCCCCATGAAGGTGATATAAACATTATATTTTGACTGAATTTTGCAGTATGGGACTGATGATGAACCTCCGCTACGAAAAGATGGATCAGACAGTCATCACAGACTCTCTTCACGCCGCCGTCGCCCGATGGACTGGGGTTAAGCTCACCGAGTTTGCCTTGGCGGAAAGCAAGCTGATTCCAAAGACTAGCCCGGGTGATTTTTGTACACACAGCAATTTCTCCATCTATGTGATGTACATAAAAATTTAGTAAATGCAAATGATGCGTCGAATACATCAATGCAATGTGAGGGAAATGTAACTATATTTGCCGACATGCATCGGTTGCTCATTTTCCCACTAATATTTTTTTTTAAATCTCTTAACATTTACTTTACGTCATTCCATTACACTGTGACATCACGATCTGTTGTAGCCTTCCATTCTAACGATCATGGCAAATGGATTTAACGCAAACATAAAATATCAAAACTTTTGAACAGACTGTCCTTTTTTCCTCAAACTTCCCCAATGTATCCTTCTAGTAATAATATGTGCAGCATTCAGAATGTTGGGGGATAAAGTCCTCTTTAAACGCTCTCAGGCTGAAAATCAGTCGTCGCGATTTAACTATAGACGTGAGTTAATGGATGTGTATGAAACTACAATCTATCATTCGTCAAAATACACATTAGAGGCTATCATGGTTATAGGCGGTCGCTGTTTTCGTTAGGTCCCAGCATTTTGAGATAACCCTTATACTGTACATAGCACGTACATAGAAGGGTACATAGGTCAACACTGTCTGGTAATTTTCTTGTAGTATAACTGTTCCGCCTAGACCACTTATCAGCAGTATCATTCATCTGGTTCTAACAGAATAAGACATCGCCTTGCAACGTAATGGAAAAAATTCATCAAGGTCAAGAAGTTATCAAATACTTCAACCCATACGGACTCTAGTATTTATAGGTCTACATAATTATTATGTCTGTTTTGACATTGCTCCAGTCAAACTTTTGTAACTTACACTTAATCGTTTTTACGATAACCTATCCAAATCACCATAATAATGTCTTTTTATATAATACCTAAAAGTATTGCACGGACCTTGGGAGAACTGGTACCGCTGCCGTCCGTTTCACCCCCTTCCTTAGAGCGATATAATAATGATGATGATAATGATTGTAATAATTATAATTGTAATAATAATAATAATAATAATAATAATAATAATAATAATAATAATAATAGAGACTCTCATAAAGCGCTTAAACTACCTAAAAGATACTCATGGCGCTGTGGAATAGAGTACATAAGAGTATCACAGATGTAAGAATAAACAAACAAACAATACACGTACATACATATAGGTAAACAATAATTGTCAGTTGTCATATACAACATATACATACATATATACATACATATGCCTACATATTCCTATACTGTGCCTTTACGAAAAAAGCAATAGGAAAAAAATGATGGTGTTCTTATCGTTAATTTTCAATGGGAACCCAGGGACTGTCAAGAAAAGCAAGTTATACATAATGAATGTACATGGTCCGACACTGCATGCTGTCTTTTAGTCTATTTTTTTTTGTAGGCTCATGCACTGACATGTAGGCGCTCTTATACAACGTCACTTTGACTGACAAGGGCGAGGATGTTATGAAGCTCTTTAGCTATACTTGGGTGAGAGTTCCCTAGTACGAGCCTAGATCCTTGCTATCACGAAGTGGGTATCAAGGGGCAGAAGCTAAAGGTTTACAATCTAAGCTGTCGACTGCACCGCATGACAGTATTTATTTCCGTGTCAGAGAATAATGTAATACAATGTACTGCGGCTGACGTGGTAAGCTATTGTAGCTTGCCGCAATTTTTCGACACAATCCTTGATTCATCGACATCCAGAATGAATACCAGTTATCAAAATTTTTATCTAGATAGGGTTGTTTTTTTTTTTGAAAAAATAAGTAAGTATGAAGAAATTCTACTCGTGATTTAAGTGAGTGATTTAATCTCCTTTTCGTTGTCACTTGATGTGAGAGAGAAAAAAAGACAAATCGACCTACTTTTATTGAAGCGAACAGGGCCTTGTTTCATGAAGCTGTTCGTAAAGTTACGAACGACTTACGAACGACTGGTGATCAGTTCTGATGTGCTATACTTATCAGAATTTCAATAATTCAGCACAAGAACTGATCGCGAGTTGTTAGTAAGTCGTTCATAACTATACGATTGAGCTTTATGAAACACCCCCCCCCCCCCCCAATAGATAAATCCAGTATCGACTGTGCCAACACGCAGGCAGTGGTGCTGTTACTTCCCTGCGATCAAGGACAATATCCCTGAATTCATCACGATGATATTCGAATATCAATCTAAAACAGCGAGAATGTAACGAATCATGTATATGCATATCATACATGTATATATATATATATATATATATATATATATATATATATATACACATATATAAGAGAATACAAAGCACAAAGAGAGAACAGCGAATAACCATGTCATATTTTCTATTTCTTCGTTTCGGTCTCTCAATACGATCCTATGGAATTCAGCTTACGAAAAGGATGAATTGATGCCGTTCTATCTGATCTTCGTTGAGCTCAGACATGTGAATGAGATGAACGCGAACAGACCGAGAAGAACTTCCGAAGAGCTGACTATGGTAAGATGTAATGATTGTTGTTGACGTGATCATCGCTTCTGGAAATGAAATCACAAATGAAATCATACCCTCACAAATGAAATAAAATGATATGAAATGAACTGAAATGAAATGAAATGAACTGAAATGAAATGAAATGAAATGAAATGAAATGAAGTGAAATGAAATGAAATAGAATGAAAAGAAATGAATGAAATGGAATGAAATGGAATGAAATGAAGTGAAGTGAAATGAAAGGAAAGGAAATGAAAGAAGGAAAGGAAATGAAGTGAAATGACGTGAAATTAGATGAAATGAAAAAGAATTTACTTACGAAACAGCAACACTGTTACCAATCTAATTAAAGCCTCTCTTGTGACAAAATGATATCATGCCAGGGCAGCCGTGCTTCTATTCTGACCTATAACTTATTAGAATGCAATACCCAAGCACTTGATGGATCCTATGTTTATACTGTCCAAGGTTTCCTAAAAGGTCAAATGACATTAAAGATCATTAACAATTTTGGGACCGTTGCTATACACAGAAGGAAATTTCCCCCATCTTAATGCACCCTATTGTATCATTGCAAAGAGTGTATTTTTGTTTTCGAAACTCACACTGAGCTGCCGCTCGTCTTCAAGTATCTAACGTACTTTCAATTACCTACGCGATATTCTTTCACACTTCTCCTTACTCCATTCTTCAATTTCATAGTAGGCCCTATAATGCGTATCAAACAAGTTATTGTCCTAAATTAGGACACAATATGGCAAAAATAATTTCCTAATGTTTCCATATTACAGATTGACAAGGAGTTTCGATCGCGCAACGCCGACTACGACAGACTACGACGTGAGGACGCCATAGCGCGACCGCGGGTGCATATCGTGCGGCAGGGAACCTTTGAAGAGTTGAAGCACTACCTCATCGAAAACACGAACGTCACCGCCAACCAGTACAAGGTGCCGAGGAAACTGCGCACCAAGGAAATGTTACACGTCATGCTCGATAATGTTGTGGTCCAATGAAAAGGCCCATAGCACATGAATATTCATTAGAGTCTGTTAGAGAATGCTAGAGAATTATAAAAGTCAATGCCCACACTATGTGCGATCTTCGCCTATAAAATATTAGCAATCTAAAAAGATCTTGCATGTGTTGGAGCGATGTGTAACACTTGAGATGAACAATGGACAGGGTTGTTAGTTGACATTTATTTCTACGTCAAATATCACTTTGTAAGAAACATTTGCATCAAAAGAACGTGTGACACTGTTGTGAGTGAGCGCATGTAGAAATGGCAATGAAGACAAGGATTACTCGATATTCACACTTATAGATGTGCCAAAAGTGTTTGCAAAAAGACGAACAATAGGGAAAGGTAAAGGTGACAGAGAATTCAACAAAATGACATTTATTCTGTTTTATTTCATCTCAATTTTATTTCAACACAGCAGTACAAGAAACTTGCTCAACCAGTTTCGGCTGTTCTGCAAGTCCGTGCGTATACAATCTGAACAGCAAAAACACAGCAGAATAGATTTAGAGTAAAAGGAAATATACATAGTTATGGAGAAAAACAAAATATGTGTACCCAAAGCCTGGAGAGATTGACAAAACACTGACATAATGATATAACAAACAAACAAAATAACAATGGTGATCATCTCATAACATGTCAAACTTTGTAGTAGGCCTAATTATCCGGAATGTGAGATCTTAAAAAAAAAATGTTAGACTACAACTACGGCTGTTCTACACAGGATTTAAATAGATTATTTTGAAACTCATGATCTTTTATCTCGTCTGAAATATCATTTCACTCTTCACTCCCTCTGTATTGTAAACTTCTGCGTTAAAAATGGTAATATACTTTAACATAGGCCTTAACTCAAATTTTAACATGGTGCGTTCAAAAATTAATTCGTATGTTTAAAGGGATGGTATAGCTTTGGTTGAGGTGAAGATCCAGCTATTACACAAACTTTTTGGGAGATACTTAGAAACCACTTTATGACAAAGCAATTCCAATAAAAGATTGGACCCACCCTATATTAGGGTCGCTTCATTTTGGACATCTCAGCCATGAGTCAAAACCAATTTTCATCAAATAAGCTTTCGATTCCTCGTAGAATTATGCGCTCTTTCATCTTTCATAAGAGGTTTATCATTATCAACCAAAAAAATCCTAAAAACCAGTTGGAAACGTGAAGCCCCATCTCCGACGAATCTGTACCATCTCTTTAAGTAGAAACAACTGATAAAGACCTTAGAGGTAGACTTCATATGAGCGATCTTGTGCATTTCATGTAAGATCCTGCGTCTTTGGCTCATTTCACTTTTGTAAAGACCCAATTGATCATAATCGTGTATCGATTGTGTGGCTTGCCTTTTAAAAGTGAAATCTCCAAAATTCTTATAAAATCATAAAACAGGGATAATTCTCAAGATTTTTTGAAATTAAACAATCCGACTGGATGAATAATGATCTACATCACATTAGTTGAAGTTCAGAACATTAGAATGGCCGACCTGGTATAATCTTTGCCATTCAGAAACCAACATTTTGTCATATTTACCCCACACTACATCACAGTTATCAAATCTTCTTTGTAATAATCTTATATTAAAGACATGATTTACCATTTGTAGATGAAACAAAAACCCAGTATCAGTGCTTTAAAATAGCTCTAAAACGTGAGTTAGGGACAAAAACAACCACTGTCAAAATTTGAATTGGCATAATTGATTTTAAGTATTGTCAAATACACAAAATGAGAACAATAGTTATAACAAGAATGCTTCCAGACTAACCCGTCGAATGCTATATGGTTTATTGAAAAAAATACAGATATCTCCCTATGTTTTAAGCTTTACTGCGAAAATTTAATATGCTACGATATTTTTTGGTACAACAGATCTACACATAGCAATTTTGCATTAAATGTGATATCTTGAACATTTTAAAATCACTGCTCCCAAAGATAAACTGGAACTTTAAAGCTGTCTGCTGTTGTGATAAACAGCTGCATACATTCTAAAAAATAATGATAAATTGACATTGGGAAGCAGATCAAAAGAGTAAATATACAACAGATATATTTACTTCTGTAATGATTATCGCTATCATGAGATGATGAGTGAGACACTTTATTGTCACCAAAATTAGAATACGTTTAGATCAATATAGATTTTATTTGGAACATCTCGGTAAGGTATACGCGTAATAAGAGATGGCTCACACAAATACTTTACCGTAGGTCCTGTAACTTCATGATTATATTCCATCGGTAATAAAGTACAATGAAGAAAACTCTGAATAAGTTTTGATTGAAACTGAAAACTGAAAAGCTTGCGTTATCCACTACCTCACCATTTCTCTTACATTATAATAATTCTACCTCAAATGTATATATCCCTGCTGGAAAGAACACAGTGTCCTACAGTGTGTTCACAGTGTCCAACAGTGTGTTCACAGTGTGTCCACATAATGGACTATGTGAGCACGCTCGAATTTAACAGAGTGATGATGATTTCACACTGTGGTGTGGTTTCTCATAGAGTGTTCACGTACTAGTGCTCCGTTTCACACTGTGAATGATGATCCACAATGTGTTCACAGTGTTAAAACGTTCAAATTTTACAATGTGAAGAGATTTCACACTGTGTTCACAATGTGTTCACACTGTGGGACACTGTGCTCTTTCCAACAGGGCAGAAATCAAACTCCAAGGCGCAAATTATTTCAGTTTCTTTAATAATGCTCATATTTCTCACCATCAGAAGTTGTTAACTTTGGATTTTGCCAAAACACATCTTATTGGTCTAATCTTGAATGTGATTCAGCAGGACTTCTACCATTCCGTAGAGCTAAGCTTTCGCGGCGTTTTGTACTGGTTGGCACTCGCGCCTGTGTTCTCTAG